>NC_090899.1:3104081-3129081 GCF_040956055.1 Brachionichthys hirsutus
CGCTTGTGTCGAGGGTGCGGGTCGTCTGAATTAAGACTCCACTCGGTTTTCCATTCGTGCTCTGAAGAAGACCCGCTGCGGGTCCAATCCAGCCAGTGTCATCCTCCTATTTTGTAGGTTTTTGCACTTTGATATATCCTAATCAATAAAAAAAGAGCTTCCTACATCCTCGGCTCGATGCCGGTGTGCCTGGAGAAAGCCCAGAGGCCTTTCTTTGTCTACCGCTAACCATTTTACCATCTTGAGCACACAAAAGCTTTACGATTTCATCTGAAATCCCCGTTGATATTGTTAAACCGATTCTTTTTTTCTAATTCTGATAAATAAATACATATGTAGGCTGAGATTCATAAATAAACTCTAAACTGTCGCCGCTCCAGATGAATCAGACCGAAGTCATCATTTTTCTTGTGTGAAAAGACCATTTCTATCATTTTTATTCCATCAGGGACTTTTTTTTTTGGCAACCTTCCCCTGACATATTCCTTCGGTGGAACATTTGATGATTTGATTAAAATGCAGGAGCGCACATTTCATCTATCCCAACACGATCCGGCAACGCTGAGAGAACGAGACCCAAAAAAAAAAAGAACTTCAGGCGTTAAACTTCCAGTTATAGGTGAGCAGGTCAAGCTACATCGCTAACGACAGCCGCCGACCCTGAGCTCGCCCCATGTTACCCTTCACCTTCCGCCGCTCCCCAGGCCGTCTCACCTTTGCCCTGGGAGAGAAATGGATTCTGAGATGGGAGGAGGGGGGCGGGTTGGGAGTCGGATGAAGAACTCCTCCCCCCTCAACATAATGATGACCGCTGAGATCTGGCCATCGTCCGCCACCGGCCCCGGGACACCCAGCCCCGGGGCCCCCCCAGGTCAGCTCGGCACATCATACCTCCTTTCTCCTCTTGAACTCTGTGACTCTGCATTAACATATCCACCACTTTTTCTTTTTTTTTTTGTCCTATATTCCCTTTTTTTTTCTCATTTGCAACACTTCCTCTGTTTTTTTCTCACTGCACCTCATTTTCTTCTCCACCTCTCCCTGAACTCCTCCCCCTTCTCCTTGTCTTTTGCATTTCATCTGTACAGTCCACTCAGTGTGTGTGTGTGTGTGTGTAAGTAATAATTACCATTTAGAATACTAGCTGATCTCTGAGGGAGGGAACCCAAGTTTGCCAACAGCGAGGCATTCTGGGAGCTGTTTGGTTTGTTTTTAGGTGCCCTTGATGTGCTGTGCTGAAGATTCAGAAATTTCCTTGACTCCCGACCGCCTTTGTCCCCGGGGGGGGGGGGGGGGGGGGGCAGGGAGTTACAGAAGGGCAGGGACTGACTTCTATTTGCCGTTTAAGGACCCATATGGAAAATATAAATTGGCAGCAGCAGGAAAGGCTGAGACCATTGGCATTCCAGGCATCGTCCATTTGAATTCCTGAGGTTGTGTCTCTGCCCACTTCTCGATTCGAATATTTAAGAATATGCCACAGAGAGAAGATGGATAGAAGTGTTGACAGAGCTTGGTTGTGTCATTGTTTCTGTCTTAATGTACCGGTAGTCTCTCTCTCTTTTTTTGGCGGGGGAGTTTCTCTCCAGTCTCGATTTCACAAGAACGATTTGAAATTACAATCAAAAGTTTATTTTCCATTTAAAATTCCGCAGCTTCATGAAAAGCTTGCAAATCAAAATGTTTCTCATATTTAACCTCATGGCTTCCAGAGAAAAGTAAAAAATATAATCTGCGCTCTGAGAGTGCTTTTCTAGTTAATGTCCTAAAGTGTTTGATGATCAATAATCAGTTCTACACAGTGGCTATTAAACATCTTTTTGAGCAATAAATAGTGAATTTATTTGACTTCTGATCAGAAAACCTTGATGAATTTTCTGTCAGTCAATTACCTGATCAGCTCTTTCAGCTGCTTCTGCTTCCTTGTGGGGGGTGGGGGGGTGGGGGGTGGGGGGGTGTATTTCCACTCTCTGTGCTGTTCCAGGCTGACATAACCCCTAAGTATTCGATAAAAATGAAACACTACCTCCTGACACATCCATAATGACATTAGTCATGAATCAGTTTCACGCTGACGACATAATAGACCTCCTGCCTCACATCACGTCTCCTTTTGCCTTCAGGAACCAGGGGTCTGGGGGAGGGGGAGGGGGAGGGGGGTTCTAGATGGATGGACAGGGTGTGTTGTGTATTGTGCGTGTTCATGTATGTATTATGTGTGTGTGCTGCGGGACTGCATTAGGAAGGGGTTGCGTCCCGCTCCTGGGACGAGGGACCATCCGTGACCTTGTGGATAATAACCGCCGCCACGGGGTCACGCCCAGCCGCGAAGGGAGAGCTTCATCACTTCCCCATTTTCTCCGTTTCTCTCCGAGTGCCATCCCGTTCATGTCACCCCTATCAGTTTAAATGGAGCATTATGCAAAATGGAGATTATTTTTGGCTTGAGGGTGTGATCGGGAGAATTGGGGGTTAATGTAGGGAAGAAAGGAAGAGTGGGAAGAGAGGGTTAGAGCCTCGGAAAGAGGCCATGGGTTTGGTAGGGGGCGGGGGGTGCAGAGGGAGTTTGTTGGGTAAAAGAGGGTTAATAAAAGTGACAAGGGCGTGTTTCATTTGATCTAAGCCAGCTTCCTGGACAGGTAACACACTTAGAGGATTCGCCGAGAGAGGGAGCGGGGAGATCGTCACTTGGTGTCTGTCTCAATATAAGCTGGAGGCGACGCAGGACCCCGGGGTCCGACCTTCCCGTATAACAGCCCACCTGAGAGCCGGCACAATAAAAGCCACTCAGCACAGATGCAATATTCCGCAAAGAGAATTTCCTGAAACAACTTGATTTAAGCTGGAAAGGAATTGAAAGTTATTTGCAAACCTGCGATTTCCTAAAATATATATATATGTACCCCAGGTCGAGTTAGAAGGGGCATTCATATCAATTGACTGTTGCCAACGAGCTAAATGGATTTGGTTTTACCTGACTCAAAAGAAAAAGTTATTGGCGGGGGGGGGGGGGGGGAAACTCACTTTACCCAAGTCTCCTGTCTCCTCCTGCGGACGCCGGCGGAGATGGGAAATGCTGGAGACACACTTATGGATTTTCTGTTTTTCATCGCTCGCATTGTTTCGAAAGGGAATCGACGTTCAATTTGCAGATTTCCTGCGAGTATATTGCACACGCGATTAGTCAAATCTGATTATTTTAATTAAAAAACAACTTTCTGCTTCATGCCGAATGACAACTTTTTACCTTAGTCATGTTTTCAGCTATATTTTTAAAAAAACTTTTCCTTTCTTGTTGACAACCTGTCTCTTTAGATTGTGTCAGACACTCCTGGTTTAGTGCTAATGCTGCTAAATCCGATTTGTTGGATGAAAGGGAGGCGCGGTTGACCTGAACCCCCCCCCCCCCCCCCCCCCCAGAAATAGATTCTGTGTATGTGTTCTTAAGGTTAACAATTAATTTTCTCTCTTCAAATGAGGGGCACTGGCCCTAATATTAAGCCACTTAAAACCCATAATAAGGTGATAATTGCCCACTGATGACGGCCTTGCTCCCCCCCCTCCCCCACCACATACTGTAATTTTAATTGTAATAGATTACCTGTGTATTAGTTACATCCATCATTTCTGAAACCACACGGTGGATCCGTGGCAGTTAACATTGTGCATTGAGTGAGATTATCAGTCGGGGGGGGGGGGGGGGGCTGCTTGAGACTTGAGATAATAATCATTTCCTCCTTCTCCATCCTGATGTTTTCTCTTTTATGCTCGATGCCCCACTTCCTCATGTGCGCGCTTCACTGATGACTGTCGTAATTGCGTGTTCACGGCTCGATTTCCCCGAGGGGTCCCCCAAATTAAAAGAAGTCATCCCACTCTTCCCTCATCCTCCACCAACCTTTCTTTTTTGACACACACACACACGCACAAACACACACTTTTATTTCTCGCCCCTTGTTTCCTCTCTCGCCCTCGTACAATCTTGCTCGGGATGCCATGCTTATTTGAATGGAACTTTCTTGTCCCCCCCTCTTTCTTTTCAAAGCCGCATGTCACTAATGAATAAATAAAACACACACAAGCAGTGGATTGACTTTCATGCATGGGTGCACCGGCTTTGATGAGAAACCCATCCCCACTTCCCCACCTCCACTTTTATAGACAAGTTGCTGAGGACAGTCCCTCTCTGCTCTGGTAGGTCACTGTTAAACGTTTGTTCTGTATGCAAATGATGGACACTTTGGATTTTACCGGGCCTCTTTGTCAGAAAACTGTATGTAGTCTTTTAAATTGGCTCTGTGAAACATTTGAAATAATCTATCACTCTATTTAATTGATTAACAGGTTTTACCCTCACCTGGACCCTCAGTTTGCAGGAGGAGGCGCAAGCGTCAAAGTTAATAGACAATACACAGTAGTGACGTGATGTTTGTACATTTGAAGGTGATTTTTTTTGCACAAATAAAAGTGGAAACCGGAGCTTTCTGGAGCCAGCAGTTCTTTCCAGGCGCTCAACCGCTGAGGGCCTGGCATCCTGTGCAGGGCAGAGCAGTCCTGGCACTAATTAGTTTGTAATGGCGTCATAAATTACAGACTAATCCAAGGCGGTGCAGTGGACAGACATTTTAATGAAAAGTTTTATTGTGTCACCCCCCCCCCCCCACCTGGAGGCCCGTGGATCGGGACCAGCAACAGAATCAGATTGACACACCGGTTCTAAACCAGTGAGGAGGGGCCAGAGGTTAAATTTATATCCTGGAGTTTCTATTCTTTTCTCTGGTATTGACGTATTTGCAGATCTGATGATGGGTAATCTGGTGAACCGATATTTCCCTTATTGAGCTACGTTGAAACGCCTTGCATCATGTATAAATAAATGCATATCCATGTAGATTCCCACACATGCCCCCCCCCCACCTCCCCACCCCACACATACATCGGTTTCGCACTAGTGATGCAACAGCTCAGCGTTCCAACGATAGTCTCTCTTTCACCTCAACATCTTAAAGAAAACGTACGTAAATCCCTGGAACGGAGGGTCAAATGAAACCGTTCCTGAATCTATTGATGTTTCTTTTGTCCCTCTGTGGAAAAACCCGATAGGGTTCTGGTCGCGGCTGCCAGATGAGCGTCTCAGAATCATTAGCAAAGCTGATTTGATTTACGTTCTGTGTAGAGGGGGGGCACCCAAATGATCTGCCTCACCATGGTCATCATCAATCACCGCCAACCAGAGGGCAAAGCGAGCGCGCATGGGAAAGAGAGCGGGGTTGGCACGCTAAAGCACCCAGGGGGCTATTTATGCGTGGACATGTGTGTGCAAGCACATACGGTTGTGTGTGTGTGTGTGTGTGTGTGTGTGTGTGCCCATCTGTGCATGCATGTTGGCTTGTGCATTGATATGTTGGCATATATGGTGTCTTTTATTTAAGAAGCACCTTCAAATGATCAATCGAGACATTCTGGATCTGATCAGACCTTTGGCTGGAAGCTCAAGCGTCTCCTGTGTTTGTGTGTTTGTGCATCAATATCCGTTTGTCTGTCTGACAAACTCGTTGAAAGTGCATTTTCCATTTGAGGGCTCGTGCTCACCGGCCAACTTCGGCTTCCCGGGAGTCTGTTGATTCTGGCAAGAATCCACGGCACCTTGTTCACTTACGGGGGGGTTGGCACGTGTTCCACTTCACAGCGGGCGCACGATTGGCGTGCCATCGCACCGTTGCATCAGCGATAATCCACCGCGCTAACAGACGCACGGAAACGGATCGGGGGGGGGGGTTGTGTTAATCGAAATGCCCTCTTTATCTGAGCCTCCTCCCATCGTAGCCACCTCCATGCTAAAAGGCCATGACCGCTCGCATTATCAAATATCTCCCCGTGATATGCTAATGAATCGCTAATCCGGCATAGTGTGGGTCTATTTTGCACCTTCATAGCATTGGGAATCTGGTGATCCCATTGGATTCAGGTTAAAGGGATGCGCTATCAAAGCCTGACTCAAATGGAGGCCAATTGGTTTGTTTTTGCTAATAAGATGAAGAAATAGTGATAATCTAAACATGGCACGCTATTTAAAAGCAACCCACATTGTGCAAAAACCCTCGTTATGGGTGATTTTAACAACATGAATATCACAGAGGTGTGTGCGTACAGGGGGGTGGTGAAGGCCAAATTAGCCAGGTTGTATAAGCAATTATTGGGGCACACTATGTACCTAAGCACCCTAATAGCTATGTAGAGGAGGCATTATTCAATTAGAGTGGCAGTTGCTGTAGCGGGGCGCAGAGCGCTGGTGACAGCGCTGGAGTCTTCTCTTTATGAAACAACCTATTTAAGCTAAATCAACTCCCACTTAAGAGCTGCGGTAATAAGCGTGTGGCGATGCTCGCCGGCCCGCGGGGGCCCATCCGTCACGCTGTAATACGGAATCAGAATGAGTGATAACACCTAGTCCTGCTGCAGCGCTTTAGCTACCGCCGCAGGATTGTCTTGCAAACACACACGCACACACACACACGGATACATTGCTAGCAGCAGCAATACTGCTGGATGACTTACTCATTTGGCTCCCAAGCCTCCTCCCGCTTTTTCCCAACTTATATGCAGGGAGAAATTGTGTTTCTATGGATTTGGATTTTAGTCATCGTCCAATGAGCTTGCTGTACTGTTTGGTTACCATGCAGAGAACATAAATGCTGTAAAAATGTGTGATTGTTTTTGACTTTATTATTCAAAATATCATAAATAATGGGAGAATTGTAAAAAAATATTTTTTTTCTTTTACAATTAAAAAAATAAAGTTCCATTCCCCAATTTTTTCCAAGCATCCACATTAGCTGAGTGACAGTTTACAGTTCCCGACCTGTTATTCCCATCCGAAAGAGAATGTAGAAAGTTACCTGCATCTCACCGCCGTGAATCCTGGCTGGGAAAATCTGGCAGATCACGTTGTTGCAAGGAAGGAACTGTAATAGCAGGAGCCGCTACAGCGATCCGGTTAGGAAAGGAGCTGTAAATCGACAGCCGCTTGCCGCAGTTTGGGTGAATCTCAAAGCTCCGGCATGTCATGGAGGCAACGGCTTTCCCCTCGCGGTTCCTGTCTTATGGGAATCACAGCAGCTCATGTTGCAGAGAGTTATTCCAGCTGCATGGGAATTTCACATCGTTTTTAGATATCTGGAAATGATGACCCAAATAAAGTGCCAAATGTGCCACTTGATGCATTCTTGGTGAAACAATCAATCAATATATATATTTTAACCAATCAAACGCCCCTATAGCTCCACGACAGCACGTGTCTGTGCATCAGTTGCGCCGTCGATGTGAAAGTTTCTGCTGCACATTTTCACCATCTGTTTACCACTTCCCTGCAAACAGATAAAACTTATCACAAAGAACCTCGGCGACAAAATACAAACAAGCCCGGGAAGAGATGTCGAGTATTTTCCGGATTTTAATTATTGATGGACGAATGAACAGATGAAAACAACAACAAAACATCCACACAGCGCCGGAAACAGAGGAGAGAAAAACACTCAGTAAGTGGAATGCTTGAAATGTTTGGGAAGCCTGGTTTCATGGGCATCCGTCTTCTTTCTCATCTTGTTTGTTTTTGTTCTCCGTTCTCTCTTTCTCTTAACCCCCCCCCTTTCTCTCCATGGCTCATCAGTGTGGTTGCTCATCGGTAATGACTCCCACTGTGGCAGGGCCCCTTTAAGGTTGAGGTCCCCCCCCCTCCCCACATCCCTCCATCCTCCTCCTTCAGTCCCATCCTGCATGCATTATTCATGGCTTCACAATCAAATGAGGGAACTACGGTTGGTAGCAGGAGACATGGTGCATGGCTCTTCCTTTCCTAAAGTCCCCAGAGGTGCCCCAGTCTGGTACCCACCATCACCCCCCCAACCCCAACTCCAGCCCAAACCTCCATCTCCCACTCACCCCTGTGACACAGTGGCAGTTTTTGTTTTTTTTAATAAGGTGGGGGTGCACCACCCTTCTCTGGGGTCATTGGCTAGTCAGATGTGCCCTCCATTGCCCTTTTGGGCACTCGCCATTTCCTCTTCCTCTCCACAGGGTTGCATCCCAAGTGTCTGGCACCTTTTAGGAGGGTGGGGACAGTTTTTGCTTTGTCCAGACAGTTGTTGCCAGATCTTACTGGCATCCCCCCCTTTTTGAAACAACGGTTTAACCAGCGTTTGTTTTTCAGTGTGTTTGAAGAGGTCCAAGGACACAGTCCATTAGACTTTGGTGTTAATCCAGATGAACCATTTGTTGGGACTTGTGGAAATTGTGTAATTTCTAATCTGTCCAACCTGGTCACTCCCAAGAAGAACCTCATCATCTTCATCCCCGTAACCGTACCTTATTGCTCTGTTTGACTTTGAAATTCCTGCCTCACAAAAAAACCCACACCAGAGTAAACGACAGACTGGAGTGACACAGTAAATAAATGTACAATAGGTTTATATTTACTGTTCAAAACACACACCTCTGGCTACCTTTGAGCTCATTTGATGAGTGTTTTCTTTAACCGGTCTGCATCAGTTGTACTTTAGATGTTTTTTTTTTGTATGTGCCTCTGGCAAAGTAAGAAATGTCAAAATTATGGCACAGGAGAGAAAGACAGAGGAGAAAATTCCTCCGATGCTGGTGGAATAGCTGAATGAAGAAGAAGATTACAGATTAACATATTAAATGCCACGATAGGCCCACCTGGTGTGTGACAGATCTTTCACACAGTGCAGCCAGTGGAAATGGAAATGTATCCGGGTCTCTAGTGAGTAATTTTATTCTGATCACTCTTAGTTTACTCGTGTGTGGCTTTTTCTTTTTTCTTTTTTCTTTTTTTTTATTGCGGGCTTTATGTAGGAAGGATAAAGTCCTGTAATCATGTTGGTAATTAAAATAGCAGGCTCTGATATTGTATTTTCCTCGAAGCCAGACAGTGTCACGCCGTCGCCTGGCGCCGAATCAGACGCTTGCCATTCTCAATAATCCGAAAGACTGCGGCCCGGTCTGGAACCGGCCCATAAATATGCCATTATGGTTCTCCTATTATCCTCATTATTGGGGTGGCTGGAGTGGCGCTTGCGTCTATCACGGCCCTCTAATGTGGGTCTAATGGTTCTGACCTGTACGGGACACAGGTGGCCCCCAGAATAGCCTTGATTGGGTCCATTTATTAAGCTGCTCTGGTGCCAGAGATGGTCCGGTTAGTCATTTGCGTATGGGTCAGGTTCCATTCACAAGACCCCCCCCCCCCACACACACACACCCTGGAGCCCAACTTTATTTCCTAATGGCTCAATTAAATGGGTTAATTCAGAATGGCGACCCGTTTCAAAGCTTTGATTATCACCTAGCCCCCCTACCCTGCAACATTCCCACCACCACCACCGGCACACAGACACACATGCACACACACTGTTATTGCTCCATCACCCCCACCCCCCCTCCCAAACTGCAACCCCACACATTTATTATTCATCGCAATCAAATAAGTGAGGTGGTTGAAGAAAGTTGCTTTTCTCTCGTTCGCCTCCTTTCTTACCTCTCATTCTCTCTACCTCCATCCCCTCCCTGCACCTCTCCTCCTTCTCCCCCCCCCCCCCCCCCCCCTCGTCACCTCTCCTCTCCCAGGAAAGAATTTCTTTTATTGCGACAAACACTCTGTGGAGCCCTCAGCTTTCCGCAGCCACAGCCAGTCATTGATGCGAGTAGGGAGCGAAGCAGGCAGCCAAGAAGCCAGGCGGCCCTCCCCCGTCAGTGAAATGAGCAATTCTCTCATTGTAATAATGCGCCTCTGTCATCTTCCCATTATCGGCATGATAAAAGATGAAATATTCAGGGAGGCTGGCCTCCTAACCTGATCTGGGCACGATATTGGGCCTGTGGAAAATGAGTTTTATCAGCTTTAATATACTCCTTGGCAGACTGACCCTTGAAATTAAACATTATTACAGAGCGGATATTTAAAAAACCGGGGCCACAAATTACATCAAAATGAAAATATTAAGGAACATTACGAATATATCAAGTGGCGCGTCTCTCCCTCCCGCCTCACACTGGCTCTCTTCCTCCTGACACCCCTTCCCCATCCTCCACCTCCCCCCTCAACCATCTTCCATGAGTGTGGCGAGTCTGCGTGTGTGTTTATTTTATTAATTAGGCCTTGACGCTCTCGTCAGCTACTTTATTGAGAATAGAAGGGAGAAAGTGAGTAGTGTGTTCCTACGTGTGTGTGTTTGCATGTTTTTGGACTAAGTGTAGAAGGGAATCAGTGTTCGGTGTGTGTTTTAGGAGTTTCATTTTTTAGATGTGTGTTTTTTGTCAAATAAAAGTATCTCCGGACTCCTGCACCGAAACTCACAGTATTGTGGAATAATGGAAAAGCCCAACAGGAAGTGAGTTTCTCTAATCACTTTAAAAGTAAAAAAAAAATCCCCCACCTCTCGCCAAAACTATCTTCCCCCCCCCCCCAAAAACGGATAAAAAGTGATGTTGGCTCTCAGAAGTGTGTGGTGATTTGTCACTTTGTGATGGGGGGATATGAGAAATGCAATAAAAGGCGGAGGAGAGATGTGATTTGAATAGATTTCAGAGGAAGTCGGTCCTTGGGGGAGTTGGATGAGTAAGCAGTGTCCCCGAGGACCGAATTAAAACTTTACTTTTGGTCACGGTAACCCCTCCCCATAGTGCTCCTTTACTTATCGCCTGCACGTGCGCGTGTGTGTATGCATGTGATTTTATAAGTGTTAGAGTGCGAGGACGTCCGCGTCCGACTTTTCCATTTGTGTCTGTGTGTGTGTGTGTGTAGAAGTGTCTTTTCCGATGTGTGTATTTCTACTTGTGTATGTGTGTCCCACGCAAATGGAACGCCCTCCCCAGCCCCTCGCCCCGAGGTTATGGGGGGATACACACAGCTCCCTCTGCCAGGCTCAGATGAGTATTCACAGCAGCACACGCTCTCCCTTAACCCAGCACAGGGGAGCTTTGCATATTGACGCTGTGTATGTATCTTAGTGTGTGTGTGTGTGTGTGTGTGTGTGTGTGTGTGTGTGTGACCAGAAGCGAACACGGGGTCCAGTTGATTCCATGCACATGCTTTATTGTTATTCCATTGGTGATTGTTGCTTGCTTGGTTGGTACCAATTGCACCATGCATGCATGCTATAGCGGCTCAATGTTAAATGATGCATGCTACCTGCTAACATGTGGGGAAGGTCTAACACCTGGTGCAGACGCAGCGACTGTTCTGTCCGGTCCAAACTGTAATGCCTGAATGCTTGGCGTTAATACCGAAGGAGGATCGGGTGAAGCTAAGGAATCAAAAAAGGGGGTAAAACGGGGGGGGTAAACAGGAAAATGCAGAATAGAGGGAAGAAACAGACCCCGGAGGTTGGCTGCAGAAAGGGAAGAAAACAAGAGGGGGGGGGGGGAAATGGCTTTCTCTATCCCTTCTTTCCCATCACCCTCCCGCTCTCTGTTTCCCTCTCTCACTTGATTCATTATGCTGATATACACAGTATTTGCTTCCTGAGTGAGCACCCCCCCCCCCACTCCCGCCCTCCTGGAATGCACACACTGGTGGAACTACACAACAGACACACACACACACACACATGGAAACACAGATCAAGATGGTGGTGGTGCCATAAATATAGCAAACGACACGGCATAGCAGCCGAGCAAGGTCAGCCGCGGCCCAGGATGACAGTGCCGTGGGCGCTGCACCGAGCTCTTGTTAGAAATGCACACAGATAGCTCATTAGGACAGGCCCCCGAGGCCCCCCAAACACGCATGCACACAGAAACATATGCAAACATCGATCAATTTACTATTTAATTGCAAAGTTAGCGCGCACGCTTCCTGGTAAGACATGAACCCTCTTTGGTAAGATTCAGTCTGTGATGTCTGCTGGGGTTTTTTTTTTTTTTTTTTTCATGTGTCTGCTGCAGTGTAAATGAAAAGTGTGTTTTTAAATTGGGTGTCTTCAAGGTAAGTGCAGGTAGACACACACACACACACACACACACATACACGTGTTGCATTTCCCCATACGTGATGTTATTTATACCAGGATGTGAGTCGCTGTTTTTTTTATAAGCAGAGAAGGCAAAGCTAATTCTACTCAGTGTTGAAGGATAAGCTTTGAACAATATCACACACACAAAAAAAGGCACACGCATACACACAAAATAATTTATGCATTTGTGTGCAAAAAAAATAACTAAATCTTGGTAGAGCGGGAAGGAGGGAGGGAAGAGAGGGATGCTCTCAGTCCGAAAACATCCGGAATGACTTAGCATAACCTTTATAATTGTGAAGTGTTGTTGCGGTGCACGCGGCGTGTTGGTGCGCTGTGAGAGGGAGACAGACAGCAGGTGTGTACCTACGGGTCTGTGTGTGTGTGTGTGTGTGTGTGTGTGTGTGTGGAGCAGAGGTACTTGTCTCATGCTCTGGACACGCCTGAGAGACTCTGTGAGTGTTGCCCTCCTCTCTCCTCCACGCCGGCCTGAGACACATGCTGGGACACACAATCTCCTCCTTCACTTCTTCCCCCCCCCCCCTCTTCTTTTTAGCGTTTCTCACAGAAAACACATGACTTTTGTGTGTGTGACTCGACTCCACGATGTAAGCTGCTGCTACCTGTCTGCTGAAACAGCCTCAGTCACACTCGCCGAGCCCCTCTCTATGTGAAATAGATTAATGCTTTGGGTACTGATTGTCCCCGATGCTAGCGTCCACCTCCGCTGGGGGGGGGGGGGGGGGGTGTCAGTCTGGCAGGCCTTGGGGCCTGTCAGGTGACCAGTGGGCTGTGACGGGCAGCAGCTCTGTGCTCCCTCTCCCTACAGTCTACCCCCCTCCCGCTGGGGTCTCATCCGGGAGAAGTGACCTCCCTCCGGCTGAGAAACAAACAGAAAGAAATCTCACACAAGGTTTTGGTACCGGACAATACCAACAAACGAACCGCCTCCGGTTATGCTGCGATGTTAACTTAATATGATTCACTTAAACGGTCCAAATTTAAACGTCTTTAGCGTCATACTCTCTGATTGGTTCTGAAAGTAACATCACTTTCCTTACATGACCCATTTCAACCAGTTTCAGAGTCATTTTAATATCGTTAGAACCTGGAATGATCTCGGCCTCTTTTCTGCGTTTGCTCCATCCATCCCTCGAACGCACGAACGTGGGGAACGTTTTCTTTATCTGCTGAATTCTGCTGAAGGGCCAGACTCGTCTCCGCCTCCTGTTTGAAGATGCCGCTCACTCGCTTTCAATCATCGCCGGATGAAGACACTCTTACATCGCGCTTAATTCCGAGGACTTTGGAGGCAACATTTAGAAGTGGATGAGGGGAGTAATTACAAGTGTGCCAGAAAGGATCCAGGTGTGCGCTGCACAATTTCCCTTCCAGCATCTCTGGTGGCAAAAACACAACATCACTGCCTCTCCTGTGCCTGAGCGATGCGCTGCGCCTGCTGAGAAGGACCCCCCCCCCCCCCCCGCATCCCTGAGAGGGTGATGCAGCGAGGTGACAGTGTTAGGGAGGAGCGCTTTGTGTGTGTGGATGTGTGTGTGTTTGTTTATCTGCATTAATATAATGTGGGTCTGCAGTGTGTCTTTTTGAGTTCTGGTGACTTCGCATCCAGTTCAGTTCCTCTTTCCGGTGTGTTTACGGGACGGTGTGTATGCTGTGTGTTTGCAGTGTAACGCAGTGCGCTTTACTTCCACCCCTCCGCCCCCACCCCCGCGCCTCCCCGTGCCCCGCCCTACCTCCGCCCCATGGAAATGCATTGGGGTCAGGGAATATGGGGAGAGGAACACAGGGAGGCCGCACTCCACAACTTGAAAGGAATTCTAATGAACCAGCACAGTCGCGCTGACTATTCCCACGACAACAGGCCCCAAACAAATAGCTGCATTTGAAGTCCCCTCGTTTTATGACTTTGAAATACTCCGCGTGTGTGTGTGTGTGTGTGTTTGCGTGCCTTTTTTGTTTTTGTTTGTACAGTATGTGCATGTTGTGTCTTTGCATCTGTACACAAACGTCTACCTCTTCATTTTTTTTCAGAAGAAATTGGCCTGGGAACTGATTTACTTTAATGCCTACACAAGAGGATGTAATTATTATCTGCTATGACCACAGTAACTTTTTTGTGTTTAATTACCAGACTTATATTGCCGTTCTCCACCCATCCACCCACCGCCACCACCACCACCCATCTACACTATATATGAGAGGATAATTAGTGAATCTGTTTTATATTTACCATCAAGAAATGTATTTAATCTAAGAGGCAGGTAATCAGTGATATATTTATCTTGTCTAATTACTTGTGTTATTTTTATTCCTCTTGGTTCAACCCCTTTAATTTCACATCCAGACAAATCTACAACAACAACAACCAGCAAATAAATAATATTCATAAAAATCATGTTTACCTGCTGGATTAATTAACAACTGATTAAATCTTAGAACTGAAAACATCCAATAGTTTGATTTTATCGAGTGCAAAAGCTTTAGAAATACAAATGTGTACAAATGTATCGGATAAAGAACATTTTCCTGCACATCTTTTACATTTTTAATAAATTAATAAAAAAGTACTCTTGAATAACAGAATACAAAATACATGCAACAAATCACACGCATCAGAAACGTACACAGTTGGATTGTATTCCACTCCCAGCATCTTTTCTTTTCCTTTCTGGTGGGCGGCCGCTGCGGCCAGTGAAACCAGCGCCTCGGTCGGCGCGCTGGTGGAACGGAGCGTTCAATCATCACGATAACAACAAGAGACGACGCACGGGAGCAACAAAGACCGTTCGCAGCCAACACGACTCTGGTGTTGGAGTTTTCTGGAGGGTCTCTGGGTGAAGTTTTTGAAACGCCCCACCAAAAAAAGCTAGACTCGCCTCACTGACCAAAGCTTCAGACCGTTGGGATGCGTCTCAATACTCATTAAAGAGCTTTCTATCTGTCAGTTTTACAGGAAGTCACTGGAGCAACCTTTTTTTTTTTTTTTTTTTTTTTTTACAGCGAACACAAGCAAAACAGAGGAGAGGCTATCGTCGGTCCGTGTCATTGATAATATTATATTATTGCCAATAATCTAATCCTGCTCATCATTTATGAATAAAGCTGTTTTTATATAAGCTGGTTTGAATTTAAATATAAATGTTACACATGGAACGAGCTAGCCGACGTGCGGGCAGGACTGGTAGGGGCTGCGCAGCCATTGGCTGATTTCTGCCGATAACAACCTGTGGAGAAAACCCTTTTTGGCACATTGTGTGCCTGATATCATGCGGGACACACACTTGCCTGCACTAGTGTTCACACACACTTTATGAGACAACAAAATGAAGGTGAAGAAACAGATGAGTGGCCAGCTAGGTGCCTGTATAAATATTGTCTGCCACCTCGCCGCCGCCGCCTTCCTGCCCTCTTTCAAAGCCCTCTGTGCTTGTGTCTGTTTCTCTCTGACTACCCCCGGATGTGTGAACCGGGACGCCTTTTATTTCTCGGTCCAGCGCCTTCGCATCAACCGAGTGTGGCGTGGCTGCGCAGGCTTGGACGGCTGCCTGCGCCGGCAGGCGAGGCCCCGGCTTGTCTGTCTGCGCTTGCTGCGTTGTTTTCGCCTGATCTGCGCAGACGGGACGGGTAAGAATGTCACTTCACAAAAGCAGCATGAGTTGAGCTGTGTAAACAGTAAATAATAAACAAGCGCTCTCATACATTATTGAGAGAATCACTTTTGGGAACTGGGACAGCATCAAGCCCACCAAGCCCCTCCCTCACTTTTCAAGCTTCTTTATGCTTTGAATTGGTGACGCTGCAGTTAGACTACAGCACCGATTTATATTTTTGGTGCAGTTTAAATCATTTGAAATCCTTGAAATCATCAATGTGATTTTTCTCAGGTCACAATTCTGCAAATACTCCTCTCGCTCTCTCTTTCGCACTCTCTCTCTCTCCTGATTCATCTCCTGATTCTTATTTTCAAGATTTGATTTGTTTTGGTGTGTTGTATCACATCACAGCTTCCCAGTGTGAAGTTTTGTTTTGATCAGCAGTGGAAAGACTGATCAATTCTTAATTGAAAAATGTTAGAAAATGGAGAAAAGAGGCAAATCTCCAATTAGAAAAGTTGGAAGCAGCACATTCTTGGCATTTTCCACATGTTTTTGGAAAAAAATGAAAATGGTCAAGTGTTGAAAGTGATTCTGGCTTTGTCACCCATTTAATATTTAAACGGCTAATATTTTATGATTCCTAACCTTCACCAACAGCTTTTAAAATACATAAATGCTGCTGCTTAATCCAGGAGCCAAAAGGAAACAGTTTTAAAAATGCATGTGTAATTTCTTCCTCTTTACCAGCAGCAGGTTTGCTTATATTGTGTGAACATAAAACAGCATCTGAGTCTCCCTGCTTTAGCGCTTGTAGTAAATGGAATATTTTCCTCCAGTGGCTTATTGAGCAGAATAATTACATTGCACATATTGAATTCCACTAATGCTCCAAAGGTAGGTCTTATTTAATACCACAACTTCCCGAGGGTGCAAAGCATGATTTGAAGCACACATCTCTTCACTGTACATAATGCTCCACATAGATTTATACATAAAAAAACTATTTCTAGAGCTGTGTCAATAGTAAACTTGGCAGAATTGCACTGAAAGATACCTGGGAATGGGAATCGAGACATTATTTCTGCGGATATCTGTGTTAGGCCATATATTTATAATGCGAATCTCCTGCTGTTCATATTCCACACATAAAGCATTCGCACTATTGAGGAAAGATATTAATAAGTGTATAACTCTGTACAAATTGAGCCCATGCTTCGCATTTATGTAAACCGATGCAAGAGTTGATGACGATGGGGGATGAAAGTCTCACAGTTATGGCTTCTAGAAAAAATGTGAATGACATTAGAAGAGATTAGTGGTGGGATTGTCTAATTTTATGAAGGAACAATCTCCATGTTTGGCTCCAGGGCTTTTTTAATGCTACGTGTAATACCGACGACGCCCTGAAGATGGCAGCCAAAACCTAGTTAGCTGTCATACAAATTCACAGACCCATTTTCCTTATATTACTTCATAGGTCAAATATGTCTTCTCTGTAGAACCATGTTTTACATTCATGTGTTTATTTCACTTAAAATACAGCAGTCGGAGCATCAAGAAGATAAATATAATGTATTTTTTTTAACCTTTAAGTGAAATATGTTTGCACTGTCCTGCAATACAAGGAAATTTAAGAATGATGGATGACATTTCCAAGACACAATATAGTACTTAGAATGAGAACAGCAGAGAGAAAATGCATGCGATTGGCTCCAAAGTAATTTGCTGTTTTGTCAATACTTCTTGGATGGGAATTGTGTAGAACTGGTTGTAAAACCGAGTTGTGTAATGTAAAAATGCTCAAGGTCAGGCTGCATGAAGCCAAAGTTGTACCAATATTTCCTCACAATGTGTGAATTTGTTGTCGATTAAAAAGAAACTGGATGGAGGTGACGCAGGAGATTTTATCCACAGTTGCAGTCTCACTTTTCTAAGTTTCTAATCGTTTTTATTTTTGACGAGCCTTCCTGGCGACAGTTCACTACATCAGCATCTTGCGTTCACCGTCTGCTCATCCCTCCATTCTCAGCTGAGGCAATCGAGGGGCGGAGGGGAAACAATGGGAGCTTTGGGTGGATGAATTCGGAGAGGGGAGAGTCAGAGGGGGTTAGGGGAGGAAAAAGGGGTCTCTCTGGGACAGACAGACACACACACACACACACACACATATGCATGCATGCAGGCCAACACTCAGACAGGAGGGTGGCAGGAGGGAAAGGTCATGTAGGTAAGCTATCTGGCTTGCTTTATCTGTGTGTGTTTGTGTAGGTGCGTGTGTCTTTTGGTTTAAGCTTGCAGGGTTGTATAGATCCTGACATGCACACACACACACACACACACACACACACACACACAGACCAACTACATCACGGGCAGTCTGGGTCATGCCTGTCCCTTCACAGTCCACTGCACCATTATTGACGGCTTGAACTGATACCCCAACAATGAGGGTGTGCACGGTCATGCGCTGTGTGCTTATGTACGTGTATATACGCGCTATTGTGTGTGTGTGTGTGTGCGTGGGGGGGTAGGTAGGGGGTGGGGTAGGGGATTGGCTGGTACTCTCAAAGATGTCAGGGAGATCTGAACTCCTCTCTTCATGTCTTTTTCTTCCTTTTGCAGCCTGTGTTGGCGACAACTGTTTGTATTTTGCACACACGTGCACACACGTGCACACACGTGCACACACGTGCACAATGGGAACTGGGTGGGGAGCCGAGGGATAGGGGGCCCCCCTGTAGGAGGGACCTCCTCCTGGGCCCCAAATCAATATATGAGAAGCCATGCAAGTATTACAGAATCATTACTCGCACAGGGCTTAGGAGGGTCCGACACGCCGCGTGGCTGGTGTGTGACGAAGAAACCAGCATGTGTGTGTGTGTGTGTGTGCGTGTGTGCGTGTGTGCTTTGACACCTGTTGTCTCCTTCATACCACTGTGCCATTTTTAAGCGGAACGACTTGATTCCGATCGGTGTTGAGAGGAGGATGCGTCCCCGGTTGTGTTCCTTTCACAGAATCGCAACAGCACAAGCGCTCACATCTGAGCCGAGTGTCAGACACGTGTAGCGCTGCAGCTCCAGTGCGGGGAACAACACGCCATCTCTGCCTGAACCTGTGTCTAACAAGACTTTGTATCCCCCCCCCCCCACTAATCATGATTACTGCCACAGTCTTCCCCTGCAGCCCACCTCTTTCTACTCTCCTCACACATCAATGACAACCTCCTTTCTTCTGCCGGTGCACACAGCCCCACATCAGTGATGTATTTACAAGGCCCGAAATGAACAGAGCAATTATTATCAGTCATGTTAATTCTGCAGATAATGATCAAAAGCTGCGTCCTGCTCCCTTTCCTTTCCTTTCTTTTTTTTTTTTTTTTTTTTCTTGTTCTCTCACCCCCACCCTCTTTCCTTCTCCTCCTGCTCTGGGGAGCAAACAGCGGTGACAAACCTCCGCTTTTATTATTTCATGGCCTGTTTAAAGATTTAGTGAGGCCCACAAACCACTACTTTTAATGACCAATTAACAGGCGCAAAGCTCTCTTCGGAGAAGCGCGGCCTCGTTCAGGATTTGCTAGAGTAAATAGTGATGCGGCACCGGTGGTACGCCTCGTTATACCGGCTCACCATTGCAACTCACACGCATGCAAACAGCAATGCATGATGCACACGCACACAAAAATCCTCTCCTCCACTGCTTATTAAAACCTGAAGGAGCAGCAGTACTTACCAAAACCTTGAGAGAGAGTCAGTCAGCAAGAGTTAGAGTGAAGAATCCCAGATTCCCGCTGGGTGCATGATTTGTTATTTATTTTGTACAATTTATCTTGCTTTAAAAAAAAAAAAAAAAAAATCTCATTTTTTAAGGGTTAAAATCTAAAATGATAAAACCCCGCTGTGAAGCCAGTCCGATGGTGTTGAAGTGAGAGTAAATGAGTGGAGCCCGGATCATTAGCATTGCTCAATAATATAGCTGGGGGGGTAGGACAGCAGCACTCAAGGCCACGGGCTTTCTGAGCGGCTAATTTGGAGCCGTCTTGTTTACGGCTATGTGGGCAAACTGGCCCCTCAAGATGACTGTCAAGCTGAGGCGAACTCCCCAAACTAAACAAACACAAGTGGAGACGCTCCTCGATGAAATCCATAATGCGCTTGAGTGATCAAGCATATAGCTCAACACACCCATAGCTGATTCACAACCGTGACTTCACAGTGGAGGGATGAAGGAGGGATGCTTTACTTGCTACACCGTCTTCTACTGAGAGGGTGCTACAGTTGTTTTAAGTAAATTTACTTTTCTTAAAGTAAATGTACTTAACAAAATGCCTGTGGGTGTTATATCTGAATATGCTGGGATTTGATGGCGATCCATCCGTCTGCCCGTCCGTCCGTCTGTGTGTAACAGGTTTGATAGAGATACTGTACGACCCATCCTCGTCTCCTCGACAACCATTGTAGCAACAGCTCTAAATGTTGTGCATCTTTTAGAATCGCTCTAGTTTATTTGGTATAAGTTTAGGTATATTTGGGCTTCACTGCATAGATAGATGGATGGATCGATAGATAGATAGATAGATTTGTGTCCTTTCTGAGAGTAATTATATGAACGTCGGTATGCTGATGTCACACTCTACATGGTTGGCCGTTTGTTGATGTAAAAATGCAGCTCAACTTTCATCTGTCTTTGTGTTTAATTACTTCATACTTGCTTAATATCCATTATTAAGTCTTAAATCATGAAGCACCACCATTATAACACCGCACCTAAACTAACTGGATGTCTATGAATTCTATCAGACTGAAGCGCCTCCAATTTGCTTTTTGCTGCTCGTCTCTTTGCTACGTTCAAACTCGGGGGCGGACATAATGTTGCTTTGCATCATAGACCCCATAACCCTTTACCTTTTCCCAATTACAAAGCAACGTTGCCCTGTTTGCTTATGCAAACCTGTATTTACAGGCACTCCACAGACTCTCTATCAGCGCTTTGTAGTGTACAGAACACACACACGGCGACGGGGTGTTGTCTGGAAGAAGGGGTGCTGGGGAGGATCAGAGGACGTGCTTAATAAGACAGTGTGTTGATTGTATTTGTTTTCCATTTGTCTCTCATGGCTTGCATTGCAGACGCTGGGAGGTAATTAAGCCGCTAAGTGAAACTGAAATAGGCGAGTCATCGTGCGAGCGCCGCGGCGGCGGCGGCATTATGAGCCGAGAACAACGGATGCAGAATGACAAGAGGTTGGAAGAACAATGGAGGAGAATGGAAAGCCTCCCCATCAGGAATACCCGACTGTAAAAGAAAGACAAGCAGAAATACAAAAAGACACAAATTCAGCACAACATGATGGGAGCTTTATAGGCGAAGGAGAGAAGGAGGAGTTCAAAATGTGTTTGCTTGCTTTCCTCTCCTCCACTCGACTCTCTGGAGGTCCAACAGAAGGACGTGGGACCCTCTTTTGGCTGACTTTCTCTCCTCTTTCCTCCTTACCAAATGAACCCTAGAAACAAATCAATGGCGGGGGTAGGGGGGGGGGGGGGGGGGGTAAACACGAATCCCCCGAAGAGGTGACTTATAGAAAACAATTTGAACCCGCGCCCCTCGCTTCAGACAACCCGGCCCAGCCTCCGTACTGTAAGGTTCTAACCTCAAACCTCCTCTGTCTGGCAGTCAATTGAAATTAGATTCCCAGGTAGATGTGTGTGCGTGTGTGTGTGTGTGCCATTCCTACACTGGAGAAACACATGGCTGTGTAAACGCTGTTATTGAACGTTACCAGATGCAGCAGCAACGAGGTGTCTGACGAGGAGAAGGGGATCGCTGAACTTTTGGCGACGCTGACGGCTCCTCATCTTTTTGTTATCAAAGCGAGGCGACATCCATACCGCCATTGAAGATGAACAATTCACTGCGAGATGTTTGATAAACGACCGGATGATTGAGGAACACGCATCCAGAGGAGTTGTGCATGTCCTTGTGTCATTATTGATCTTATTCTGTTTAATTTCTCCTTGGCAGAAGCGTGCGATACGTAAAACGATACGTAAAAGTCCGACGCGTGACGACCGAGTGGAACCTAATGACATGCAAATTCTAAAATGACACGCGGGGATCTAATGAGTCAAGAGACAACACGGAGACCGGAATTTGGCCTCCTCGGGGGGGGTGGTGTGTGTGTGTGTGTGTGTGTGTGGGGGGGGGGTTCTTGGGAACTCTGGGAGTTCGGGGGGACTTAGAGGAGAGTGGATGAAGAAGCTGCAGAGGAGGTGGAGGTTGGTAAGACCAGGGTCTTGTGCTGAGTGGGCCCTCAGAGGGCTCCAGATTTACGGAGGTGGGGCCGCTTTTGCATTACCTTCTACTTTATTCCGCTCAGCCAAGCCCCCCCCCCCCCCCCCCCCCCAGTTCTCTCTCTCCTCTCTCTCCCTTTCTGGTCATGCTAATTGCTCCCAAGGTCAGAGCATCGGCTGCACTCCCCTGAACACCATCCCTCGTCTCGTGCCTCCCCCCCCCTCCCACATCCCAGCCCTGACTTTGAATGGCATGTTTTGATCAGGCCTAATTTGATTGGTCAACACCGTCTGGGGTGGATAGGGACAACGCTTTACAGCCCGCTGCCTCTGATGTGTGCGGATGCGTGCATGCGTGTGCGTGTCAGGCTGATGCATGTCAGGTTATGAAGTGTCGGCGGATGAGAGCATGAGAGTGTTACACACCGGCGGGGAAGTGTTTTTTGAGGGGTGTCAGGATGCGTAAAGGGGAGTGTGTGTAAAAGGTGGTTTATGTCATCGGCGAGGGTGATTTTGTGTACTTGAGTGTCGAGGAGAGTTTAATGTGTTGTGATGCAGCATACGGCGAGTGTGTTGAGGAATATGATCTGACGCGATCAAGTCTCGTTTTTGACAAAACTCAAAATGTGCTGTGCTTGGCAGGATTTACTTTATTTTTTTAGAGTTTGTATGTTACTTTTTATTAGAAAATGAACCGATAGATTTGTATTTCCTTTTTTAACGAAGGTTATTTTCCTCTCAAACCAACTAAAGAGGGCGTCGCCTCCGTGTTTTTCTACCACCCTGTAACGATGTTTGACATCATCAGATTTACGCCTGATGTAGGTGTAAATCTGAATGAATTAAGGCTGGCAAACGACTGGATTTCTAACAAAATCTAATCTGAAAAGATTCCAGAAATTCCTCAAATTGTGACATTTGAGGAATGTTTGGTATCTGCTTGACACACCCATCCCTTTTCTTGTAGATGAGACGATTGGTCGTTTGTGTATTTTTTGTCATTTCAAAAACATAAATACCTCACAGATCTGAAAACAAAAATGATCTTCACTTCAGATTTTGTTAAGACTGACTTGAAAGTAGATTCATTCTCCAACATCTTGCCAGTGAAACCAATAGAAGGATTTTGGCTCCACCCCTGTTTCCAGTCCTGCCGCCCGCATCTGTATGAGCTGAGGCTAAACTTATCTCCCTCCCTGGATGCTGGAAGCTGCAACATCCCTTCCGCGTGTCTCCCCATCGCCGCTACAGTCGGATCCCGTGTGAGTGCCGATGCTCGAGGTACAGTCGGAAGTCATAGGCAGGCCGTGCGTGTCTGCCGTCTGACAGCGGCACTGATCCGGCCCCTATGAGTGAGATTGATAGGACCTGTGATCAGGGACGCCGCTCTCCCTCCATCGCCGGCGAGATGGATCGCATCACACTGCCGTCTCCTCCGCTTCCAGGATAAATGAACTGAGGGGGAATCTATCACTCCTCGAGAGAGAGAGAGAGAGAGGGAGGACAGAATACCTTACAGAGATGGTGATGAGGATGCGGAAGTTGAAAGGGAAGGAAAACAGGGAGGGAAAGTTAAAGAAGAAATGAGTGTAGAGAGAAGGAGGCTAGGGGAGGAGGAGGAGGAGGAGGAGGAGAAGAGGAGGTAGAGGAGGAGATGGCTGAGGTCAACCCCCTCCCTCGCCCCGGCCCCCCCTCACAGGTTAGGCGTTAGGCTGTGGACTTTTTTTTTGTGTTCGTCTGTCAGACAGCTATTTGTCACAGTGAGCGATCTGATGCTCCGCTGAACCAATCACGCACAACCTCTGTGTGTGTGTGTGTGTGTCGACACGATACCGTGTTTGCACACACACACATATACCTGAACATATGTATATTCATATAACAGGAAGTGATGCTTAGGACCCGTGCTCTGGGTGGAGCAGGACTCATCCTTTCAACATCTGTCTCTCTAAATCCCACTTTCCAGTGGTCGCCGTGGTTACTCGACCCCCAGACTCCTCGTCTCTCCTCGCGCTCATTTGGCCTGGCATAAATTAGACTTTGTCATGGCTGATTGGAAATAGGCACCTTATTGCATTAGGCCACGGCTTATTAAGCAAATGCTCCTAAGACAAGCCTTGCTTAACTGGGTGACACCTTCTCAATTAGGTCGCCTGTGAAATATGCCCGGGATAATTGGCCCCAATCCTGGGCTCGTGAATTGGATTAGAACTTCTCTCTATCGACTTGTGTATTTACAGGCGTCTCCCTCTGATGTTTGCGTGTGTGACTTTCATGCGCGTGCACGTGTAACGAGCTGACGTGTTGTGCTTTCTGCAGATATACCGCTTATGAGATCCCGTCCTCTCCGAGGGCCACGGGCCTCACAAACCTTTCCCCCAATGATTGTAATTGACTGATCGGTGAGCCCTTAACTTTCTCTGCCTCCTTCAATATTCCCAACGCGACTCTCAAGTGGCTCGAGGCCGTCTTTACGAGTGCCGGCTTGTGTACTTTATGATTGCCTGATGTGAAAATGGCAGCGGTGATACGATGGGGGGGGGGGGGGGGGGTAATTTGTCGGTACCCAACAAAGAAGTGTTGTAACAATTAATCACGAGGTGAAGACTGAAGAATGCGGTAATTATGTTCATTAAGCGGCGAGCACGAGGGAAATGATCTGGCAACGGCTTGCGTTGTCGCAGCCATGTCGGACTGACATTTTACAATAATTCAATGCTTCTAAAGGGTTATCTATCCCTTCTCATGTAAATGAGAGGATGGGCAAGGATTATGATGTCGCCCAGCCGTATGTCTACAATAGGGTCACATGGTTGATGTTTGAAGCGGTGAAAATCCAGTCCATAGGAGTTTAAATATAGATTTTGAATGCCCTTTGCGCCTCCAAAATCCAAAAGAGACATACGTGTCATGGATCATTGGGGGGGGGGGGGGGGGGGGGCAACATAAAGCATTTGAAAGTCAGGATCTTTTCACTCGTCCTGTTTTTCACACCAACCAAAAGCAAAATCTCTCAGTGAAATCTTTAGTTTTGTTTACCTTTCTATTTTTATGACCACTTGAAAT